>NC_088841.1:24215282-24218219 GCF_904066995.2 Poecilia reticulata
ACTGGCTTTTTAAAAACTGAATAAAAATAATTTTGTAACTAAAAAATAATGTTTAAAAAAAGTGAACTGAACAAAAAATTTTTTAAAAAAGTTTGAAATTATAAGACAAAGCAAACAAAAAAAATTAAAGCTGAATAAAGTTGAAAATTTTCAGATTCATATATATAATTTTTTTTTTCAGTTTCAAAATGATTTTTGCAGCAAAGTTCATGGCTCTAATGTAGCTCCATACCTGGTGAGGTCACCACTGATGTTCTTGCTACAGGAAGTCAAACTGATTGGCAGATAAAACACGTCAAACAAACCACAGTCGATCAGAACCGTCTGGGTCCATCAGAACCGTCTGGGTCCATCAGAACCATCTGGGTCCATCAGAACCGTCTGGGTCCATCAGAACCATCTGGGTCGATCAGAACCATCTGGGTCCATCAGAACCATCAGAACCGCTCCTGGACGTTCGGATGCTCTGCCGTCGCTTCGCCTCGTCTTCAGGCTGAACTCCAGATCTCGGTCCGGATTCTCCCTTCCCGTTCCGGTCGGAGCGCTGCTGTCTGGAAACCTGGACAGCATTTCTCCTGATCAGCTCCATCGATCGCAGCGTCGATCGGGACGTATTGATCAGCGGATTTAATTTGTGTCCATTTTAAGAGCAGCAGTTTGATCACAGCAGCCAGATGACCAGAGACGATTGGGCCTGATCCATACGGGTATTGATCGGGAACATCGACGGATCTGGGAGGCTACAGGTTGATCCTGCCTGCGGCGAGCAGAACCTGAAACCAAGCCGGAAGCTCAGGATCCGTCTTCCTTCCATCGACTTTTCCTGCAGTTTGTTCTTTATGGAAACGTCTCTGAGCAGAAAACGAGAACAAAAGCAGATCAGAGTCGAGACGTTGAGAGGAAACGGAGACAAAAAGATGCAGAGCCTGAAGGATTTATTTCATTTTTATCAGACCGGAGAGGTGAAAATGTTTCTGCTCACTAAACTGAGACAGACGGGAAACCCGGAGGACGGATCATGTAGGGAAACTTCATGGTTTAAAGAGAAAAGCACCACATAACCTCAGGTCATCTAAAGTTTTAATGGCCTAGTCAAAGTTCATACCTGCATCTGATTGAAAACCTGGAGCAGAGATGAAAGTGTGCAAAACTTAATGAAGTGAAACCGAGCTGGAAAAGACGTGAGGTGATGAAGTCGGACAGAAACTGTTTAATTTTTTAAAAAGTTTAAAGAGAATTAAAATTTAATGCAGATAAAGTTTAATATACATTAAAGCTAGCTAAAAGGTTAGCGGCGCTAACCCTAAAGCACCAGTCATTAGCTCCTCTGCCACTAGCCGAGGAGCTAGTGGCAGAAGCCACTAGCCGAGGAGCTAGTGGCAGAAGCTAATGCTAAAGCTAGCTTCATTTAGCTAGCTTTAGCTAAATTATCTTTAGCTACAGCTAAAGATAATTTAAGCTAAAGCGCTAAATTATTCAAAATAAAAACATCGAGCCTCAATTTTTAACACATAATTTACATCTTCATTATATATTCGAATTGTTTATTTCTGGTTCTTTACTATCTGTAGTTTATTTTTAAAAAAAAATTAAGAGCGAATGTGAAGAGAGGAAATGTACCTGCTAGGTAACGAGACCCCTTCAAAATAAGAGCATTAAGAATTCTCAACAGTCAATAGAAGAAACTTGAACACAGATGATGAACTTTATTCAACTGAAAGTAAATTAGTGTTTTTAGGCAGAAAACTTAATTTAAGAGAAGCTAAGTCAGCTAACAGTTTTCACAGCTAGCTAAAGAGCTAAAAGGAAAATTAGCTTCACCATCATATTAGCTGAGCGTAACAATGGCTGCTAAAGTTTGACTGACCTTTTTTCGTCTTCAGTTAACCAACACTTTAGAATTAATTAATTTATGGAAGCAAATTGCGGTAAACATTTTCGCAGTTAGCTCAAAGCGAAACATTAGCTCGCCTGTTAGCGACGGAGGCTCAGCCACCGCTGGCGGAAAACAACTGAAGTCCCACGAATCCAGAAAATGAGATGAGATTTTATTTGCCTGGTTGCATTGGAAGCGTTTTTCGCTCCATGTTGGGAGGAACAGATTAGAAACGTTTTACCTTCAGCTGAACAAAGAGTGAGAGAGTGGGAGTTTTTTAATCAAACATGAAGGATTACGGAGACAACAGAGAGCTCAGCTGCACTCATTCTGCCTGGATGTGTTTTAGAACAGACAAAAGGAAATATATACGTGCCGCTTCAGACAATAATAGGAACTGGGAGGGAGCTCCTTATCTTCCAAACAGGCCTGAGGAGCCGTGCAGTGATTTTTCTCTGTGCGCTGCAGACCTGAGGCGCTGTGTAATCAGTCTCACTGAGCTCACCTCCCTGCAGTTTCCTCTCAAGGTCACAGTGTGAACTCTGTCTGCCTTCCTCCTCCTCCTCACACCTCCAGACCCGGCCGTGCTGCAGCCGTGCTGCAGCCGGGTCCGCAGCCCGCCCACCTGCCCGGCGGTAACGAGGACGTTTAAACCTCAATGTGTCTCTCTGCTGTGATCGCGCAGACCGTCTGATTGTGGTTTTGTTTTTATGGCTGCAAATGAAGCCAGAGGACAAACGGTGGAGCTTCTGCTGCCAGAATCAGCTAAAAAAAAAACTCCAGCATCTTAAAAACATCCTGCAGCGGCGGAGCTGGGCCAGCAATGACCCGAACAACCTTTCCAATAAGTTTTAGAGTTTGAAGCCTGAAAGTTTTCACCTCCTGACCCAGACGGAGGGATCTGGCTCCTGATCTGCCTGAGAGAAGCTCCAGCAGGAGGAGAGCAGGCTGTGAAATGTCCCGGCCTTCAGCAGGTTGCCATGGTTACCGGCATTCACCCGCCCGCGAGCTGTGTTAGCATCAGCTAGCATGTTGTCAACAACTCTTTACCGCAGCGTGAT